>NC_051180.1:94863341-94898341 GCF_013339695.2 Rhipicephalus sanguineus | reverse complement strand
AGATAGATAGATAGATAGATAGATAGATAGATGCGCTCAAAGTCGCAGAAGTTCGCTAAGAAATGCTTCGCATTTAAAAAAACGTGCTCTAGCTGCTTCTGGTAGGAATACACCAGGCTGGGCAGCGTTACATATATTAAAGCTGTCGTGTTGACTCCTCGGCAGGCAACTGCACCCAACGTACACAACGTTTTCGTGTTCAAAACAAGAACGTTCTTTGTCCCAACCAGGGCCGTACCCGGGAATTTTTTTCGGGGGGTGTTGGTGTGTAGAACGGCCAACTGTGGCAACTCGTGGTCGCTGTGAAGGCATGCAAATATTTGACTATAACCAAAAATGTTAAAGAATGAAAGAATTTCGGGGGGTGCAAGAACCCCCTCAACCCCCCCTTAGTTACGGCCCTGGTCCCAACCTTCTTCCCCGAGTCACCGCCACCGCAGTGCCATAGATCTGTCAAAGCGAGGCACACCCGTTAGAGAGCGAGCCACCGTCCTCGCTGTTCCCTGAAGATGGCTGTCTCGTCGTCTTCGTGTGACCGCCTTCGATCTTTGAAAATGGACTAAGGGCTTCCAAAACAACTGTCTATTAGAGCGCCGAAGTGAACCAGCCGGCGGCCTCTTTAGCGATCCCCGTCGACGTGACGTGTCGGGTGTCCGGATGAGACCCGGGCCTAATACGGGCCTGGCTCAGGCCCGAGCCCGACCCGAGCCCGAAGATCACGGGCCCGAGCCCGGCCCGGGCCCGATCCAACAATCCCTTACCCGGCCCGGCCCGGCCCGCGGGCCGGGCCGGGCCCGGGCTTTCGGGCCGACCCGGGCCCGTGCAGTGCTCTAGACTGCAGTGGCCTGCAGAACCTCTCTCCTCTGAGGGAGTGCCGGGCAGGTTCTACAAGAACAATGCTACAGCTATCGTCACAATCACCATTCTCGCCATGTGCATAACTTCATGTCCATATCCATATCTTCCTATCCTATATCGCTCCCTCAAATTCCTTCCTCAACGTGGAGTAGCATGATGTTAAGCAGACGGGAACAAATGTTATTCCACTTGCACGGCCGCTGGATATATGCGCTTTTTCATCCAGCGGCCGTGGCACTCAGTGTTACAAGCAGCAAACCTGCGAACGACGCTAGTACTGACGATGCAATTTGTGTTGTGAACTGCAGTGATCGTCTGCATGTGCGCTGTTTTGTCGCTCTCATTTTCGACCCCCTTCCCCACCCCCAGTGTAGGGTAGCAAACCGGTTATTTCTTCTGGTTAGCCTCGCTACCTTTCTTTAATATCTGTATCTCTTTCTCTCTCTCTCTTAATAAGAGTTCCTGAAACATGTTTCCACATATCAATTTTTTCATTACAATTCTTGAAATGGCGGAGTGAAAGTAGCTCATCGATCGTTAACACGCATATGATTAGCTAAATTATCCGTGTACGGAGCTCATGCTGTGCTAATTTCGCGCGGGCAGCAGATGCTTCCCGTTGTTTCTAAAGCTATCGATTATGTTTGATACTTTTTGCCGTCGCCTCGACACTACTGCAAGCGCGTCATGCGTATCGCGTTCCAGATTACGAAATGCCTAGAAGTTCCAGACAGCGAAGTCGATATCAGTACAGGCCGACATTAACCATCGCGAAGCAAATTCCCGCGCAAACACGACCGTAAGATGCTGCGCAAGTATGCAAGTGTCCACAGGTGGGCGCGGAACTTCCGAAATCTAGCCATAGGCTCACATGTAAGCGGCGCTGCTCAAACGCGAGCGATGCTCTGTCGGCATAGAGATAGCGTCACTCTCTAGTTAACGCATGCACTAAGTAAAAAAAAAATGCCCTCTTCGTATACGAAGCCTCTACGAAAAACCATGCACAAGAGGGCGCGGGAGTTGTTTTCCCAGTGAAAGCCGCCGGAAACTAAAACGCGCGTAAACGTTATATCATCGTCGAGTTACACGACAAGTGATCACAGCGTACGGGTTGGCACAACGCCTTGCCATCTGTCGAATCCACTTAAGGGTGTGTACGCGCCCGCCTGAGCGCAGTTTATAAAACGGCCCCGTCAACCGCAAGACGTGCGCGCGGTATATTTTAAAGCGCCTAATGAACACCTTGGCTTGACAAGTCCCGCATCTTCCATTGCCGAAGGGCGTCGTTGGCTTTAACGAAGATTAACGGTACATGCAGGCTCTGTCACGCTCTGCAATTATGCGCGACACAAGCACCCGGCATGCACGCGTTTGTGTCGGCCGATGAACGTGGCGAGAAGAAAGGAGTGAAAAGAAAGAAAGTGCTGGGACAGAAGGGGCGGGCGCTTGCGGGCAACCCGGTCGCAAAAGCTAATAACTCGTGAGTCGAGAAGATTGCCGGCCAAAGGGGCGTGGTCAACGGATCGATTCCGCACCACACACTCGCATTGCCGCTACTGGGCGGGGCCCGTCCAAACACCCTACGGAATTCCCCTGTACTGTAAACGAGACTGCACAAATCGAAAAACAACATCACGTGGTTTCGCGCACGATGGGTCGGGTCGAAAGCATAGCGCCACGCAAGTGCGTCGTGCCACTTTGATGTCAGCGGTCGGGCCACGTGAGGAATGAAACAAAAGCTACACAAATCCCCGCAACAAGTGTTAGGCTGTCGCTAAAGCGTCTACAAGCCGTTCCGTCTTCGCAATGTTTCCGTTAAGTGACGTCATTTGCCACTCGAGAAGTAATACAAGACTTCCCCTTACCAAAAAGAACCATTCGATTCAATTGCATATATATATATATATATATATATATATATATATATATATATAATGTCTATCGACGTCGCCGAAGACTCAAAGCAGCAGAATGTCAATAACTGTTTTTGTTAAAAAAAAATTAAACTCGCATAGCTAGGAAGCTGAGCTCAATCCCAAAAGTACTCCAAGTCTTTCTCTTTTTTTTCTTTTTTTTTCTTCTAATCCAGATAGGTTGTCGCTGCGATTGTAACTTTTTCGACTGTACGGCCCGCAGAAGATATATGTCTCCAAAAATATTGGCAATCACCCGTAAATATAAGTGCCCTACCCAGAAGCAGGCTTCGCCTTAGTGAGAACCTTATAGTGGCAAAGCCAGCTCTTCAGGGGATTTTCTACATACGTGCAGACTTGTTCAGAACTCTGTATAAGATGCAAATTTTTCAGTCTCGTCGTTCTTTTGTTTTATACATTACCGCGTAGCCGAGGTGACTGGCAAGTTTCGAGGTGAAAGAGTGCGTATGCGTTACTAAGCCGTTACACATTCACGAGGTGGCTAAGCGTAACCGGCAACAACCCGAAAATTAAAAACAACGCAACAAGCTAAAATATAAACGTCGATGTTCCACCTCGTGTGTAAATTTCACAGCAATACCAGCGTCAGCCAGCCGTGTCTTAGGCATGTCAGTGTGCTTTGCAACTCACAAGTAAGGTCGCTCAGTCGAAGCTACATATTCAATGACGCGAGTTTTCGTCAGCGTCGCGTTGGCTTCGGGCTGAATAGATGAACCTGTGCGTCGCGAAAACAGCATCGAAATTTCGGTGAAGTCTTTCCGCAATCAAGCTCGAAAGCACATCGCTTGCGTTGCCATTTCGAAAAGATATTACCTAACCATGCAACTCGCTTCTTGGCGGCAATTCCAAAGAAGCAACTCTCCCACTGAGCCCTTCGTCTCTACAAAAAAGTAAAAGAAAGAAAAACTCGTTTCTGTGTCGAATAACTGGAAAACAGATGTTGTAAGGGACGAAGGCTCCTCGCTAAAGCACAGCTTTACAGCTTAAAAAGTCCTAAATGTATTTGTAACCACGCGCTTGCTTCCTAACCACGACATATCGCTGTGACTAACCACAGAGAACGCCTTGCGCAAAGTACTCCTCGGCAACAGCAAGATGTGTCCCGATAAGAGATGATGACGAAGAACCCCATGTGATGATGATCATGTACAGATGATGAAGTGCCGGATAAATGCCCACACTAATCCAACGGGCAGACTGAGCGATATCACCGCACACCCTCCGACATGATAGCCATGCACATTGAGTCATACCACACCAACTGGGTCGCAATTTTGCCATTCGTAACTTTTGCGTATAATACCGCCGTACAACGCACAACTGGCTACTCGCCATTCTAAATTGTTCATGGCCAATCGCCATCTTCTCTTCTTGACGTCTCTTTCTTGTACGCCCCTGTCCCTCCATCTGCATCCTCCTGTGAACAATACGTGTCCCGCATCCTGCAGCTTGCCCGCGTTAACACTGACGCAAAACAACAGTACCGCAAGAATCTCCATGACGCATCTCACAGCGCTGTGTTCTTCCGCCCCGGCGATGAGGTGCTACTCCGGACACCAGTTCGCGCTCCTGGCTCGTGCGACAAATTTCAGTTTCGGTTCCTTGGCCTATACATAGTCTTGTAGCAGACCTCTACCGCTAATTATCGCGTCGAATTTGTAATCGCTCCAACTGACCGGCGCCATCGCGGTACCGAGATTGTGCACGTCTCTCGTATATGAATACTTTCACAAGGCGTTCTCCGGACCTTTAAGTTGCGGCCAGGATGGCCACTCTCACGCGGAGGAAATCAGTGTGGCATTTATCAGGCACTTCTTCTTCACCTGCACATGATCATCATCCCATGGGGCTCTTCGTCTTCAAGGCGTATTAAAAGCGTGTCCACTGCTACGTCACAGTACATACAAGATGTGTTTGCAGCCTGTGTACAGGTACAGTGAAGATAGTCAAGGTGGCTGACTAACACAATCGCACACCAGCCGGCTTCTCCAGTTCTTCCTTCAGCATATTAACCTTACAGCTCTCCGTAACAATAACGACTGAACCGAGCGTTCGCGCTGTGTTCAGGGTGATGATAATAGGTGATAATGCGTGCACGACTTACCAGGACACCGAACCAAGAGAGGGAAACATCGCTGGTTGGAGAATGTGCACGTAACATGTATATCCAATGTTGTACGTTGACCCGGACGACTCCTTGTGCTTGGAACAGGCAGTCCTGCAAAAGAAGTTGCGATTGATTAGAAACGGAAGATTTCAGTACAGCGCGGCACACATTGTTTACTCACTTAAGCGCTGAGCAAACATGCAATGAGCGGCATCTTTCATTAATGTGCTAAATGTAAGATATGTGCGTTGTAACCATAGCAATACAAATTCGTTCATCTCGTTACTTTACAACGACAATTGAATAAATGTTTTGGTCAAGTGTGCGGTTGCGCGTAAAGAACCGTAACTGAAAAAGAAACAAAGCAAAAAAAAAAAAACAACTTTCAGAGCTCATGCACTTCAACAGTTAACGCTTACATAAGCTGCTGTCGAGGGCGAAGAGCTGAAAATAATGCCCCGGCTTGCCAAGGCGAGTTCTTTGTGCTGCTTGCTTCTTCATGTACTTTCCTCTTTTTTTTTTTAATGTGGGTCTGTATCCACCAAGACCCTCTGACACGAGAAGCTGTTAAGAACAAAAGCCAGCCAATCGTGCCCTTTGACGAACCGTTAAGAAAGGCGCACCAGATAGAAAAAAAAAAAAAAAAAACTGAACTCGGTCTACTGTTTCGTTTCATTTTTCCTCTCTCGAGCTACGAGCGGTATACCACGACTCATTATTGGCCCAAGAAAGATCATTTATGAATATGGCTTGGCAAACAACAATGTCTGATAGTGAGGCCTAATTAAGGTTTGTCAAGATACACATGGCAACGAACGTGAACAGTTTCAAGTGATCGTATCCGCACGCATCGTATGAATGATGGCGTCAGAGACACCGTGAAACATTTTCCCCCAACCACGCTCTCCAAAGTGCGCCAACGTCCTACGCAGATCAAACAGTAATGCTTAAGGATACAAAACAGCCATGCCTATCAAGACTATAGGTTGATCCGCTTTGCGTTGCGCAACGCGCATTCATAGAACGTGCTGTGGACCCTAATTCCACAAGTGTCTCTTGGCCTCTGCTTCTGTTGTGTTTCGAATCACCACAGTGGCAGAATAAAGAAACGAAACTGATCCCACCCAATGCGAGACGAGCCACGCAACTTCCGCACGGATCAACCCCACGCCGAAGACGCAAACAAAAGCCCAGACGCATTTCCAACGCTTCCGCCAGGAAACGGCGGCTGCAAGCAACGAACGTTACACGAGTAAAGTTCGTAACAGCAGCCGACACCGAAGCCGCGGAACGGGTCAGCGTCGTGTCTCGACGCAAACCTTCTTTGCAAAGTGCTCCGGCAGCGAAGGCAACGCACAATGGTCGTCGCCGGGTGTGCAACGGAAAAAGAAGAAGAAGAAGAGACCGAAGAAAGCACAGGCCAAACGACGGGTGGGCCCGCTTGCGGGACCCCCGTCGTCCCATACCGCCACAGCGAGGGGAGAAAGCCATCGTCTCATCGCTGGCCCCCGGGACGGTGAACCGTAAGAGCTTTCTCTTCCTTTTTCCCAGGACAGCTTCCGCATGGCCCGTTCTCTTCCTTATTCCTCCCTTTTCTTTCCGTTGTTCGCGCGGTACGCGGAAGCAGCCATACCTTGGCGCATCGAGAATGGGGCGAACTAGATCAGCGAGAGATATAAAAACTATAAAATGTAGCAAACAAAAGGTGGGGGATAACAGTAGGGAGGAGGCGGAGAGGGGTTGCTCTTCAGCTAGAGTATTCATCGTCCCATTGCCCCCACTGAAAAAAGAGGGAGGGGGGGGGTCCCCAGAGGAGACCCCCGCGTTCCTAATGCACCCTCACAGCCCCCTTATTCTTTCCTCTTCCATTTCCCTTTCTTTTGAGCCACCATTTCCTCAATGCTACACGCAAGACAGCTAAGGGTTTTTTGGGGAGTGGAGCAGCGGCAGTGGGGATGTGGTGGAACGGGGCTTTGGCCTCGTCGCCCCATTTTGGCCTTCGGAAAGAAAACACCGTCGTTGCCGCTTCTCTTTCGGGCCGTCTTTGCGTAGTTCGTTGTCCTCTACGTCTCCTATATTCGCCGAGAGAACACGCGGGCGAAACTCCTTACAGGTTGCTTCCTGTCTGAAGAGTTTCCTCGCGCACCGCTTGTACGTAAGTTTACCTACGAATAATGTGAACTTACACGTGCGAATAGCCACACGTCCCTAGAGTTGAACAGAGTTAGCATTATTAGCGTTAACTCAGGTGAACACAGCAGCAACGGGACCTTATACGTTGAAATAATGAAGAAAATTTGACAGGTTGGCATAAGCCTGCTAACAGCGCCACGAAGATGGTGATGGCAGAAAAAGCGAAATACGCAATAATCACAGAGTTGCCAATGCAGCGATTACATCGTTTTTTTTGTTATTCTAACATCTTTGTTGTGCTGTTGACGTCACAACATTCTTTCAGTGTGTGTTTTGCCGACCACGTTTGCTGTTTAAAGAACGTGCTATCAGAGCTCCTCTACCACGGAAAGTTATTTAGCGAGAGGTAATTAGTGTATCGTGTACAGTGCCAGATATAATGAGTGTACAAAAAAAAAAGGAAAAAGCAGGAACAATACGGGCAGACAGGTGAAAGCGACTCTTATTAACAGTGCGATTTTAAACTGCTTTCGTGTAAACCTACGCGTGAGGGCGCTCACCAAGCGTTCGCCATTGCACAAAGAGCATTACATTGGCTAAAGAAGGACAAAGGAAAAAAAGACAAGTGCACGGCCCGTCCCGAATTAATTGCGCCGGCGTGTAGGAAAAGGCCGCGCGCCAAAAGCGATTAATGCCGCAACTCGTCTCAAGGCGTACGTGCGCTACTAAGGAGCGCCAAGGAAAGGAGAGAGGCGCTGGCGGTGCAACAAAACGCTTCCCTAAAGAAGCGGAAAACTCGGCACTCAGAGGACGTGGGGGGAGGGGGGGGGTGCGCGCGAACGGAAATCGCGCCTGGTGTGCCGCCAACAATGGGCCAGAAGGTTATGTGCGCGTTCCCCGGTCAACGGAAGAAGAGAAACCAAACAAGGGTGGAACAAGGTCAAACGAAAGTGGCGCAACTTCGCTTTCACTCCACGGGAGGCACCTGGAAAGAGGAGCAGACGGGGGTACCGCGTTCAAGAGGCACGGGGGTTGGGGGGGAGGGGGGTCCCGTTACTGACATAGCGACCGCAAGTCTTAGGAAGAAGGCTCTTACAGCGGAACGCGGTGAAAAACCCGGGTGGGCGAAAATTGGAGCCTCGTGTTTAGGAGCAATGAATTACACCATTCAGATAGACGAAATGTACATTACGAGATTGTTTCGTGTCGGAAGCGCCTATGGAGTGGTTACTGAGCAGCACACCGCGATCCATAGCAGCTTGTGTGGTACGCCCAAAGAACATATCTGCAGACAGCACCTTACATACGCAAAAAAAAAAAAAGAAAAAAAGAAAAGAAAATAAAGCGAGAAAGAAATGAGCTAATAACAGTACACAAGAGAGAGAGAGAGAGATAGATGAATAAGCTAAGAACAAAAAATTCCTGCGCCACTAGACATTTTTCTTTCTCTTTATTCGTGCTTCCGCCTTCAGGGATGATATGCATGACATTTATGACCATATCGCCGGACGCAATAGCCACTTTAGGAAAAGTTAGCAGTACAGGAGATCTTTTAAACGTTACAGGAATTCAGGTAATTTGTCATCATTTATGATCCTTAGCAAGCATCCGCCCTCCATTGACTCGAAGCCTGGATCAGGTATCGCGCATTATGTTATTCACAAGTGGCGTGTGTGCTACAAAGTGTTCGAAAGCAGATAATGTTCGATTTTCAGCCATAGCAGAAGAAAAAAAAGGTGTAAAGAGAAGTCGATGAAACGAATCAAATCTTGCGCGGCAGATTGGCTCCTGAGCGTCAGCCATTCACGTGTTGAACCCTGAATCACCCACAAAAGTGCGCCGCAGACCTGCGGCGCACTTATCTGCCTGCGGAGCTTTGAGAAACGAACGAGCGCCGGACAGGTAACGCTCCATTTTTCCGATCCAGACAATTCAATAGACGGGATACTCGATAGAAGGCAGCGTTGTGAGTCAAATGGCAAGATGAAAACATACAATTCTCTTCCACTAAAAGGCATCGATCTAGAAATATCGAGATTGAAGACCCTTGACTACACAGCTATAGACAATATCGCGTCAGATGCGCGAATAGAGGCGCAGTTCCGTCGACGGCAGCAGCCATGCAAGAAGGTTGCGACCCGAATGACCAAAAAAAAAAAAAAAAAAAGTCACAAGGTTCCTTACGCATTCGCCTAAGATGACTCGAAGGCGAAAACCGTCTTCTTCGGCTGATTTTTCTTCTCAGTCTACGGTACTGATCAACCCCTCCCCCCAACAGCTTTCTACACCTAACGTTGTTTTGAACTGTCTCCGGGAGCAGAGACATTACAAGTTTTTTTTTTCACCTCACGTAGTTTTGCAGTGCCTCCGGGATCGTCCCATCTTTGACCATGCGACGAAGTCATGTGACGTTAGCAGAGTGTGAAGTTGGGCGAGCTGATGCATAGCTAACTAAAATATTTGTGGCGCGACTGAGACAAGCACGGAAACAAGAGAAGACAGAATAGCATCATTAAACGCAGCGCAAAAAACACGGACACAGTAGCACACCACACAGCGCTCCCTTTCAGCGTCCGTGTTTTTTGCGCTGCGTTTAACGATGTTATCGTGCCAACTCGCCCAGCAAGACACCCTTCTGAAGACAGAATAGGGGGCCAGGATAGGGCGCCGCGATGTGACGTCACATTATATGACGTCACAGTGACTCCGTAATGACTTCACATAATTTTGCGATCTGTGACGTAATGAAGAAGTCACTACGTGATGATTTTTCGCATCACTCGTGTTGACGCTACCGACGCCAACAGTCAATTCTCACATTTGATGATGCATCTAAGGCTAAACGTCTTATATGCATGCGTGGACATTCAGGCACGTTAGACATTTGGGGTCGTCCATCACTGCGTCTCGTTGGGCTGACAGGGCTTCAGGCGCAGAATTCAGCCACCAAAACAAGGAGAAATCGGTACAAGTTGACTGAGAGGTTTGCACAAGTCGCACCAACTTGTCGCTTGGTGCAAGTTGGTACGAGTCGTACGATAGCAGATAGAAACCCGGCAAACATGACACGACGAAGAAACTGTACGGTATAAACAATGCACAGTAAGCCGCGTCGCGCGCCTGGAGTGACGGGCGAAGCTGCGGAAAACAGGAAGACGTTGACCGCGAGAAGGGCGTGCAAACAACGAGCCACTTTTACGAGGCTACAACACAAAACAACGGCCCGTTTTGTCTCAATTCTAACGTGCCCATCTTTAAAAAAAAAAAAAAAAAAAAACGCGCTGTACGCAATAGCATGTGTCGTGACGAGACACAGAAGAAAAAAACCTCCCATACATATTTCCAGGGCAGCAGCAACGCGTGAAGCCGTCGACAAATGATGTCAGGAGGAAGGTGCCCGCGCACGGTAAGAAGACTGCACGCATGAGAGGCGATCGCAGCTGAAGATAGCGGATCTCCGGCGGAAAAAGGGAAGAAAGAAACCGAGGCGGATCGGGTAATAAGAGTGAAATAAAAGCACTCGTACGGACAAGCAGAAAAAGAAGCTAAGTGGACGCCAAAAGAAAGAAAAACCGCAAGAAAAGAAAGGAACCGCGCTACGCGTCTTCACGAAAATGACAGAGGAGCGCGAAAGAGCTCCCCTCCAACACGGAGGGAGGGGTTGCCATTATACGCTAAATAGTCACGCAAGCTTCTTTGGGGGGCGCGACCGACCGACCGGCCTTGCTTCCTTGAGACCCGCGTGTGGGCTGCAGAGGGGGGCAGCGACTGAACTTTTTCACGCTCTGTTCCCTTTCTTTTTTTTGCACAAGCGTCTAGTTACTTTACGAAAAAGACCACCTGTGCCAAAATCGGGGGAAGCCCAGTCGCCACCATTATTTCTTGAGCCAGAGACGGAGGATGACCTGCGCTGGGCAGTCGAGAGGCAGAACGGCGGTGAGAAAATACGCCGGTCGTATGTATGCATACAGCTGGACGCGAAAGCAAGAAAATTGGAAGGACGAAGTGAAAGATGCTGCCTTCTCGATGTCTCCTGGCGTTCCACCGTTAATTCAGTGGAAAAATACCATGCCTTGGGCGAACATATATCACTGCGTCTACCAGCTGACTGCTAGACGGAGGAAACAGTCTAATGTGCGGTTTTTCATTTTGCTCTCACGCCAGCTGCAAGTGCAGGCTGAAGCTGTGTCAACGCACTGCATAAAGGAAGCTTGTTATCATCCAGCATCACCTGGAGAAGCATACCACGAGATCAGCCAGGCTGACATCCATCGCTTATCACTGATGTAAGCTCTCTCTCTTTCAAATGCTTTAGATGATCCGACCTGTAGATTTTTTTCCCTGCGGATAGACTTAGGTGAAATGCAGGCCAGCAGTCATCAATAACAGCAAGGGTTTCAATGAATCTTGACAGCGGTATTCACAATCGAAATTAGACGAAAGCAATTAGCGAAAGTCGCTGAAACGCAAAAGAACGTGGACCCGACGCCTACCATGAGCGAGAATGCGGTCAGTGCCTCTGAGACCAGCACAAATCGCAGCATGACGCCTATTACCTATCGAGAGTACAGTCCTTACGTACTTGTTGGTTGTTTGTGTTCTTGTGCCCGTCCAATAGCATATTTACAGACCTGACTCAGCGCTTGGAATACAACGGAACTTGCAAACTATAGCGAGTATGCACTTCCCCGAACCTTTATTGAAGCTTTGAGTGTTGCCTGGTTCAATTCACTGCGAGACAATGCTGTATCGCATGTGGTTTGGCGTGCCGTTCACAAACGCCTATATATACGCATATGCCGCTTTCTTATATCAGCATGACGGACCGTGCACAAGGCAACGCTCTTCGGCGAGACCACCAGCCTTTGTTAAGGTCAACACCCCCCCCCCCCTCTCTCTCTGCAATCAATAACAGCCTCTGCGACTATAAGCCGACTGGACGATACAGAGTTCACCGAGGGAATGTGCCATATGCTGGAATCGACCAATCCGCACGGAAAGCCTGCAGGTATAGAGCCCCTGGCCGGTACTATGCTAAGATTCTTTTCTTATTGCAATGTTTCATATTGCAGAGTTCGTCCTTGGCGATCAACTGACATGACACCACCTTCATTATATAACATGGTATCGGTCACTAGCTGCGACAGGTAATAAGAAACGAATAGAATCGAATGAAAATATACAGGTATCTTCACTTCACGTGATATGGCTTCTGCTGGCTTTCCAAAAGAAATTAATTGAAAGCACAGTGAAGGAGGGCATCCCCTCTCATCCTTTTCCAGCCCAAGATGTAGGGCAGTGAGCCGGGCACAACCTGGTAAACGTCCTCGACTTTCATTCTGTCCCTCTACGCGTGTCTTGAGTGGCCGCTGAAGAACTTCGCGAAAAAGAAAGCAGGCACTTCGGACGCGGAAGTGGCAGTTATAAGAAGCGTGACTATCAACGAGTGCTCCTTGAGTGCCGCCATATTGCCCTCTTGGCGGTTGCAAGTATGCGTGACCCCCCTCACCCCCCCCCCCCCCCCCAAAAAAAAATGCACTGCCGGGACAGCGACGTCAGTCATTGTACTCCAGTGCGACAGTCCAGAAGGGAGGTGCTTCATCTCTCCGATGGAAAGGTCTGTATGGCGCCACTGCTGTTCGTTACATGTACACTGTCCACCACGGAAATGAACGGCCCGAAGAGAAAGAAGGAATCGGAATCGCAGACGCCGGCACACCTGCTTATTACACACGATGAAGGACGACTATTAGTTCGGTCTGGTTGTGCCACGCTAACGATGGAAGCGGCGAGAGTAATGAGGTGAATAGACAAAGAACACGTGGGGCCGGCAATGTCATACACTCACAGGCGATAACAAATCGTGTCGGACGTATAGAGTACTTGATAAGTGTATACGAGAAGTTCACGCCCTCTTGTTTTCATTGTCGAGCAGCACAAGCCACGTGCCACTGCTATAGGTTCACTCATCGAACAGCATCGTCGGTACAGTACAGTGATTACATCACATTATGATTAACAATGACGCAGTGATGTCCCAGCAATAAATGGTATAGTAATTATGATGATGACGATAAGGACTGTCATGGCAACTGTAAGGCCGAACATCATCTGCCAAGAGAGAGCAAGTCTTAAAGGAAACGCGCACCGTACTATACTAAAAATTAACAGCTGCAGAGATACACATCCTATATATGTTGAACGTCATCTGCGGACGCTTGTTTAGCACACCTAATCTTTTTTTTTTTCCTAATGTGCGTCACATATGACAAGCATTTCACTGAACGAAGCCAAGTTATACTTAGGTCTCAGTCTGACTAATTCGTACTTTGTCTTCGCTTGCTTATTCGGTCAGTGCTTGATTAACCAAGTTTGCTGGTGCAAGTGTGAAGTGTGGCCAAGGTGCACTTGCCCGCTGTGTACAGTAAGTCTCCAGGAACTCAAGTTCTATCAGTATCGACACAGATGGCACAGAGAGAGAAAGAGACAATACAAAAGGCGCACTGTTTTACAGCGGTGCCTCTGGTAACCGAAGAAGGCACGCCTAAATACAGAGAGCACAGGATACGGCGAAACACGTCTTCTCATCCAAACTAAGAGGCAGTCTGGACCATTGGCGTGTAATCCACTATTCCGAGAACCCACGACAACTTTTCATTCTTTTGGTCTACGCGAGCACATCTAAAAACACTATTGCACGCCGTGAACAGAAAATAAACAAGCATTTCCAAGCTACATCTTACGTATAATGCTTGTGAAGCATGTGTAAGTGTGTCGTCGCCTCGGTAAACAGATACACCTGTCTATATAACAAGCAGTCATGGTTCCCTTCATTATTGCATAACGGAAGCGCAGAAAGGACAAGGACAAGAAAGTGCACAAGAAAATGTCCTTGTCCTTTTTGCGCTTCTGGTATACAAGAATGAATCCGTACCAACTAGCTCGCCTTTGTGTTTTGCTTTATGGTTCTCTTCACGCGCTCTACTCTTCTCCGTGCTCTATAACGACTGAAACAAAAGCACGTCGATGACTCATAACGGCATATATAGGTGCTGATACGTACAAGTACCGTGTATTGTGGGCGTTTATTAGGCCCATCTTCGTTCTTCGTATATGTTCATCACCATGCGGTGTTCTTCGTCAATATATATACACCGACTTTAGCTTCGGCTTCGGCTTTGATTTTGCTGCCGCGGGAAGCGAATGCTAGGGCTTTAGCGCCTGCGTTGCTACACCCCCTCCGATGAAACTATTTGACCTTGAAAGGCAACAAAAATTCAACGAACAATGCAAGCCTCCGCCATTCTGACTGGCGTGCAAAATATTACAATAGCCTGCATACCCTTTGATTCCATGAACTTTCAATGTGAAAAAAAGTCACACAGACAGACAAACAAACAAATAAAAGAACGCTGACTTGTTGCAAATAAAAACGCCATCGCGTTTCCAACGTGCTCTGAAGATGTTGTTGATCGTGAATCAATGACTCCACAAGCACGTCGCGGGGAAAAGGAAAACGCCCATCATTCGGGATCGTCGCGTCATACAGAGAATGAACATTTCTCACGCGTTCACGGCCTTCAGCGCACATGGCTTGAGTGAAGCTACATTCGTGGTTCTGCAGAAGTCTTTACACTAATATGGCTATTTCTGCGGAGGACGTGCTACGTTGGATCACACATAGACTATATACTACTGCGACTGTAATAATAATAATAATAATAATAATAATAATAATAATAATAATAATAATAATAATAATAATAATAATAATAATAATAATAATAATAATAATAATAATAATAATAATAATAATAATTAATGATAATAATAATAATAATATTAATAATCAATCAATCAATCAATGATTTATTTAACGTGCCCAGGAACAACCGTAAGGTCTTTGTGCTGGCGCACGCAAAAAAAACAATAAAAATAAACAATACAATACAGACAGTTTTCAGAAATAGAAAGAGCAAAAACACGTAGACAAAGAGAAATGAACACAAAAGGGGAGGAGTAAAATAAGACAACACGAGAAATATTGACGGGGCATAAAAAATTAGATTACATATATACAACTATGTGGAAAGACTGAGAAGGGAAGACTTTGTACATTGTGCCACACTATGTCAAAACAGTGCAAAGCTCGGATAAAAACAATGATTGTGGGCTATGAAAAACGTCAAGATCAAGAAAATTAACATTATAGAGACTTTGTATTCTGTGAACGGTAGAGTGTTGGAAGAAGCAGGCGGGTACATGAAACGGTCTGTTCTCTCTGGTTAACTTACGCGGAATTCGAAAATTTACACAACTGAGAAGTACATGGGCAGGATATGATACCGTGGACTAGCTTGTAAAGAAATAAGAGATCAGAGCGATTTCGTCGGCAGTGAAGTGATGGCAGTGATAATAATTCAGCAGTACTTGAACGAGATCCAGAGTCATTTTTAGCAAAGCGATGGTTATATATGCAGAGGAATTTTTTCTGGACTCGTTCAATGGTGTTACCGCTGGATTGAGCAATGCCATTCCATATCACGGACGCATACTCAAGTTGCGGAAGACATATTGCCGTGTACAATTTGTGTAGGGCCATGGGAGACTTGAATTCTCGAGATATTCTACAAACACATCCGAGAGAACGAAGGCCCCGCATAGCAGCACGCTTAACGCGAGAAGAAAAGTTTAACGAGCTGTCAACAACACCACCAAGATCACTGATTTCATAAACCTTGCATAACGGTACAGAATTGACAGAGTAATGAAATGACACGCTAGATGTTTTACGAGTGATAGACATGAATTTTGTCTTCGAGGTATTCAGAGAAAGGTTATTACCGTCGCACGATTCGGAAAAAGAGCGCAAGTCTGACTGCAGCAAGCGACAGTCGTTAACTGAATGAATTTCCTTAAAAATCTTGATGTCATCGGCATACAAGAGGAAAGAAGAATTACGAATGGTAAAAGAAACATCATTAACGTAAATTAAAAATAGGAGTGGGCCTAATACCGACCCTTGAGGGACCCCACTAGTCACTTTATACAAAGAAGACGTTTGGCCATTTACGGCAACATAACAATATCTATTGAGCAGATAGCTCTGCAGGAGATTCACAACTGACAAGTCAACATCAAAGTGCGCAAGCTTAACCATAATCAGCGTGTGGCTGACTACGTCAAAAGCCTTGCTCAGGTCACAGTAAATTACGTCAACCTGTCCTCTCTGAGAAATGTGTGGAGATCTGCGTCATGAAACTAGCAAGATTTGTGGTAGTTGAGCGGCCAGCGAGAAAACCATGTTGATTAGGAATCAATGAGTTTTTCACACTAAAAGACAATATGTCGTGAAGAGCCAGCTCGAAGATCTTTGATGTGGCACATAGTAGAGAAATCGGGCGATAATTAGAAGCATCTGTTTTAGAGCCCGACTTAAATACTGGAAAAACACGAGCAGTTTTCCACATGCTTGGAAATGTGGAAGTGTCCAGGCAGTTGTTAAATATCGTAGTTAGTACTGGGACAAATATACTACCATAAGCTTTTAGTATGGCGGAGGGGATGCCATCTGGCCCACATGATAAGGATGGTTTTAAGCGCTTAATGCATTCGCAGATAAGATTTTCATCCAGCGACAAAGCACTGGATGAGCTAACCGCCATGGGCTGTTGTCTGATATCAGTGCTAGAGTCTGAGGCCTTATAAACGGATGAGAAATGCGTGGCAAACAGTCAGCGACGGCATGCACTTCTACCCCATTTGAGTCCAGTAGTCTGAAGGACTCTCCGCTTTTGCTGGACCGTTTACGTACATACTTCCAAAACTCAGCCGGCCTGTCAGAGGCGCTTTTTTCTAAGAATTCAATATACGAACTATGATCCCGTTTATATAGGCGTTTAGAGAGAGTTCGAAGGAAGCTGAACTCTTCCTTCCACTCGCTGGATGGAGAACATTTAGATTTCCTGTGTGCGTGATCTTTATGCTTCAGTGCACTGATAAGTTCAGATGAAAACCAGTGGGGATATTTACGTTGTTTAGGTGTATATTGGGGAATAAAATTATGCATGCTGCTCAGTACAAGCTCCGTAAACCGATCAACCTGCTCATCAACATTTCGTTTGTCAGTAACCTCTGACCACTCAACGGTAGACAAGTGATGATAGAGGCCCGTGTAATCACCTCGCTTGAAGGCAAATCTCGGAGATTTGTTTACGTAACTGCTGAAGCTCGTTGTTTCGACTGATGCGGATAATCTTACGTGAAGTGGTGGGTGGAATTTGTCCGGACGTACAAGAGAGATGTCGGAGCGGGAAACTTCAAGGGGTTGATCGTTTGACACACACAGGTCTAAGACGTTGCCACTGGAATTGACGACTGAGTTATGTTGCAGTAGGGAATTAAATGCCAGAAAGTCCAAGAGCAGGCTGCACTTTTTCTCTATGAAATGATTGTAATGAGAAAAAGTAAGCGTGCTCCAGTCAATTCCAGGTGCATTGAAATCCCCAAGAACAATAATTCTGTGCCCACTATGAGAAGATACCACAAGTTCAATGGAAGACATGACATCATGAAACGAGGCAGGGGACATGCTGGGCGGTAAATAGAAACATCCAATCAACAATTTTTCACTGCGCTCAAGGTTGGTTTCTAGCCAAATGGATTCTTCGATAGTTTCTAGGTCTTTCCGTCTAACGGATTTCAGTGAATTGTCAATGGCAATCAGCACGCCACCGCCTTTCTGCTTGGTTTCACTGAAATCTCGGTCACTGCGGAAGGTGGTGTAGGTCGGGGGAATAAAGTCAGATGAGGGAATTTCAGCGCCTAGCCAGGTTTCAGAAATAGCAATAATAGGAAAAGAAGACGAAAGAACATTAGAGAAAAACTCTCGTGTCTTGGTACGTATAGACCACGAGCATTTTGGTAGAATATGTCCACGTTACACGGCACTGTCGATTCCAGTCACTTGCTCACAGGGATGAAGCATGTCATCGCGCAGCTCCCCACGAAATGGCTTGAAGAGGCATCCGAGGGGCCACATCGAAGGGTCATTCAGGCGTTGTAGTGTTTCCTTGTCGACTTCGATGTAGAACGAAGAATAGGACTGAAATTTGGTTTGAAGTCGCCGGCAGGAGATGGGAGACAGATCGAATGAAGCAATATGTTTTTTGATGTCAGCAACAGTGGTGTCCGGGCTCAGCTTCGTAACAAAAATGGCCTTTGGCCGTTGTGGCCGTTGTGGCCGTTGAGCTACAGATATATTCGATGTTGTCATAGCTCCAAAAGAGGCGGGTTTCTTCTGTCTTTCCCCCTCAGTCACCGCTGCATAAGAGGCTGTCGCAGGCATCACACTGCCACGCTCGGACGTGTCTACGTCAGCTGGCGGCGAATTCGAAGATGAAAGAGTTTTGGAGAGAGGTGGTTCAGAGCAGGCAGCTTGCTCGGAAGTCACTGATCGCTCAACGATCACATGCGCTGGGGGGATCAGAGGTGCCTTCACTGCCACTCCGGCCGTGCGGCGCGTCAGCTCCTCACGCAGGAAGCGGACCTCTGCACGAAGGGAGGCGACCACGCGGGCTTGTTGTTCAACACCGCGGATAATAATAATAATAATAATAATAATAATAATAATAATAATAATAATAATAATAATAATAATAATAATAATAATAATAATAATAATAATAATAATAATAATAATAATAATTTCTCCTCTTTTATGTACACTTCATGGCGAAGGCCTTCTACACCGATCACAAAAAAACAATCACCCCTGTCTTGCATCTGCCCACTATTTTCTTCCCGCAAGATTCCTCTGCCGTCCTCCGCTGTGCTTACTCGCCTCGGTGGCTTAGCGAGCATTGTGCGGCTAAGAACAAGGACGCGGGTTCGACTTCCGGCAACATTTTATTAGAGGCGAAATTCAAAAACTCCCGTGTGCCTACAGGTTTAAGAACACTTTAAAGAACCTCCGTGATCAATGTTAACCCGGAGTCGTGCATGCGCTGGCGCGCCTCGAAATAATTGTCGTGGTTTTGGGCATGTAAAACTGCAGTACACTGCGCCTTCCCTCCTAGGTCTCGATTTCATCACTCGAATGTGTGCACCACAATGTAGGCACCCCAGTGTAGACACAGAGGACCGAATTCTACTGTGAGAAAACCACCCCACGAATCCAAATAGACAGCGGTGTGCTCATACGAAAGCTGTCCTTAAATGAAGAATGGACGCTTAGAGTTATGGTTCGAAAATATACGGTGGCTCAGCGTGAATGCCAACAGTTCTGTAGAAATATGGCGGCAAAATCGAATACAGCTATCGCAGTGAACCCGTATTTAATAAGCACAGGTGTTCTGGGTGATATCAAAATGTGGTCGACGCACGCGAAATAATCTGGCTTATGAATGAACGTTGAAGCAGTACATTTATTTACCAGAACAAGTTTTTCACACACACACACACACACACACACACACACACACACACACACACACACACACACACACACACACACACACACACACACACACACACACACACACACACACACACACACACACGTGACAGCTGGAGATCATTGTTTACATCTATGCATCTACGTAATTACTAGACACCTGCCTGCACATCTTCGATTAGTCTATTGCTTTACGTAATCACTGATGAATGTGCGATGATGTATGCAATAACAATTGTCTCGTCTTTGGCTCTTTGTGAACACCACGTCGACTGATAATGCATTCCCCGAGGCATTTTAAAAGATTCAGCAAGAAAAAAGACAGGAAAAGGGAAGTAATTGTCAACATGCTTTAGTCAGGCTTCAAGGAAACTGCTTGTGCTTCAACAAGGAGACCACGCGTAAAACGGAAGCCAAATGCGTTATAGCTATACAACTTCATCCCATGCATGGCCTGCATCAGCGGTCACACACATGTACACAAAGGTATGCCGAGTCATCTTGTAAAAATCGTGCAAAACACCCCAATGAATCCAAACGAAGAGACAAATAGAGGCGTGGACATGGACCCCGATTATGCTGTGCGTTCATTCGTATATACGAGGCAGGACAATGGCTCCTCATAGATTAACACTGTGTAAAAGCTGCAGTACCATCATTTTTGAACAGTCGATGTTGATACCGAGTCATGTTCAACTGTTTCTCAGCATGTGTGTCGCGTAATGGGGCTACCACGAAGGCAACAAAAGTCAACAAAACATCAGCTGCATATAGCGGTTTTAGTATATAACGATCTGTCTGCACGCTATAATACACAGTCTGCACGCTATAATACATTACGTGCAACGAGCAAGTGTACGGACGCAAGAGTCCCACTGTAACTGTCAGAGTTACACTTTTGTTACAACATTCCTGCAGAGGGTCATATTCACAAAACGTTATTTTCGCTAGATTCATTAGTAAGATCTAATTACTGCTTGACATATTTATCTGTATCGGATAGCGAAGGCGACCAGAAAATGGCAAATGATAACCTTTGTGAATTCGGCCCGTTTATTAAACTCGTCGATAGCTTGTCATATAAAGTTATACTGGTTGAATAACTACGGATAATTACAGACATTGATGTTCAACTAATGAACCCCGCTCGGAGCCATGATGTCACGCTGGTGAGATGACGGTCGTAGAGTAAAAGAGCATACTATGTAAAATCGACAAACCATCGTCAGAGAATTCCGATCGCATGTCAACATGACCATATGTTCGCTCAATGAAGGTATTAGAATAGTCGCCAAGTGCTGCGGAATTGAGTGGCTGTTTCATGCTTTATATTACCTCATCACAGCGCGTTCTTTGCAAACGAAGAAACAACGGCCAATAAAGATGACGTCACCACTATGAGCTTCCATGCAGGCCATGTCTCCCTTCGAAAGTCTCATTGGTCAGATCACACTATATGCGGCGCAAGCGCAACGCCCAGCTGCACTCAGCCAGTCATATATGTACGCAGTCATGCTTGCATGCTTTTCACTCAGCCCACCCCTATTCACGCAGCTATGGGCACTGTCCCGTCATGCGTGCATTCTCTCACTCTACGCTATATGACTGCTTCTGCACGGTGTATCCACCTCTGTGCGGACGAGTAAAGCATAACGAACAAAGCTACCAGAACCATTAATGTGGGCACCAGCACTGACACGCGCGATGCTATACCGTCCATATTCTCGGAGTTTGGATCCAAGGCCTAGGATTTGAATCAGTATACATGATGAACCAACTGTTATGTAACCACAAGCGCCCCCTACACATCTTTTCACTGTTACTGAATAAACGCCACTCCCAGCATGCAGCAGGCCAGAACTAAGAACAAGATGGCGTCCGTCGTCTTTCGTTTCGTTCTCGTCTCATGTATGTAATCACTAGATATAACATGGTGTCAGAAGTGATGTAACGCAACGGTATTAAGAATGGCCTGCCCGCTCATACAACTACCGAAGCATTTCGAGCCAGGCAGCAATGCAGTCCGGCCAAGCTTCCTCTTGGTCGGACTGGAAAACGGCCTATCATCTTTATGAAGAAGCGTGCGAGCACAGTACAAAGGAAGCAACGGCGAGCACTATTGGACACGGTGTCGGATCGATGTGAACATTCTCCCAGAGCAGCTATAGCGTTGAAATGGGAGCCTCAACCAACAGTGAAAGTAACTAAAGCTAAGGTCATCATGCACTTGTCGAGAAACAACAGTGAAAATGAATGTGAACTATCTTACTCTGTAAAAAAAAACATGCAAAGCCTTGTAAAATTCTTGCTGGTCAAAGGAAGCCTCAAGCCTATACACTTGGAGCAGCTGCATACACAGCACTAGAATTGGTGCACAGAGTCAGGAACTTCGAAGCAGTGGCAGAGGTTTATCCTCCAATTTCTCAGCAGCTTGAAGCAGTGCTTTAAGAATTTTCTGATGTGTTCAAATGCATTCGCAGGCTATCGGGAAAGTACAGCATACAGCTCCAGCAAGATGCAAAGCCTACAGTTACTGCCTCTCGCTTTGTGCCAAGTGCGCTAGAAAAGACAGTGAAAGCTGAACTTGAACGAATGGAACAAAACAACATAATAAAACGTGTGCAACAACCAACAGGCGGAGTGCATCATATGCTGTCATTATTGCCAAAAGAGATGGAACTGTATACGAATATGTCTAGGCCCCAGGAACTTGAATGCAGCATTGAAGCGACATCTCTACCTCATTCCATCAGTGTGGAAGTCTGGAGTCGGAGTAGTAGTGTGTCGTGTTATGCCAGGGCTCCCAACCCAAACTTCCTTGCTTCGACAAGGCATTCAAGCTGGTAAAACGTCTGACGCAACCAGCGTCAACACCCGCTGATGCAACGAGGCGGGAGCCTTACGCAATCCCCGGCAACTCCGGCGCTGCGTCTGACGCAACCGAAGGAAATCTCTCCCGCAACGTGCGGCGAGCCCTCTCATCCGCGGATCCGGTTCGAGCCAGCGACCAACGGCGGTTCCTGATTGGAGGCTTCGCACCACTGGCTGATGCAAGCGGTCGGCCAGGGCTATAAAAGAATCAAGCTGCGCGGAGAGACAGCGAGACAGCGAACGAAGAAATCGCGGGTCGTCGTCGCACCGCTGTGCGAGCCCAATAAGCTGTCGGCCCCAGCGCCGAATATGTAACGGCTCTGTATATATGTATATAAATTTGCCTTAACTCACCGTCGCCTTGATCGCTCCGTCTATCAGCTCTTCGCAGAAGCAGTCGCAAGCTGAGGCACCTGTCACCCAACAGTCGTTTAGGTTTTGGGTGCTAAGAGTGCATTTTGGCAGCTAGCACTTGATGAAAGCAGCTCGCACTTATGCACGTTTGCCACACCATGGGGACCTTATAGGTTCCTCTGGGTACCATTTGGCCTCAATATAGCCCCTGAACTTTTTCAACAAGCAAATGACAGTACCTTTGAACGTCAAGGTCTTGTTAAGCCATACTTTAACGACATTTTAGTCGCATCCAGAAGACTTGACGAACATGAAGTTCACTTGCGTAAGTGCTCAGCATAGCACAAGCTAAAAACAACCAGCTGAACTATATGCTCCAACTGGATTGGCCGTCAGTAACCTACCTAAGACATCAGGTGACACGGCAAGGCATCACTGCTGATACCATCAATGTCAAGGCCATCAACGCTATACCAGCACCAACTAGCAAAGCTGAGCTTCTTCGCTTCCTGGGAATGGCAACATATACTGAAATTTGTCCCAGATTTCTCAAAAAGGCCATAGCCGCTTCAAGAACTTCTTAAGTCTGATGTTGCATAGCACTGGACACAAAGATGTCAGATGCATTCAATTAGATCAAGTGCAAGCTGACAACAGCATCAGCACTACTTCGACCCTGCGCACTCTATTGCCGCATCCACAGATGCAAGTTCTTATGGAATCGGAGGTGTCCTCCTTCAGAATGGACACCAAGTAGCCTATGCATCTGCAGCACTCAGACCATCAGCACAGCAGCGCTATATGCTCAAATTGAGAAGGAAGTGTTAGCTGTTGTGCTCACCTGTGAACAGTCTCACTTTTATAACTGCGGTCGCAGCATTGTCGTTGAGAGTGATCACAAACCTCTCGTCGGTCTTCAGTCTAAGGCCTTCCACGAGGTGTCACCCAGGCTATGAAGCCTACAACTTCGACTCCTGCGCTACATTGTGCAGTTAATTGGTGTACGTGCGTGGTAAACACTTGACAGCTGCACTGTCTCGAGCACCTGATCCAGCAGAGACATGACCTCGGGCCAAGAGTTCTAGCCTGAACATTGGTGCAAGCTTCAACTTCGAAGCTAGCTAGGATAACAAGCTGCAGATAGCACACTCCAAAGTGTAGCCTCGTAGATCCAGAAAGGTTGACCTGACAAGATCTCAAAAGTACCCACAGCAGTGAAGTTCTACTACTCAACCAGAAGTCAACTGTGTGCTTCTGATGGCTTTGTGTGTTATGGTGAACGACTTGTGTCCACGGCATGCATGCGGAAAAGTGCTCTCAAGGCTCCATCTGACCAACCAAGGCATCGTCTCATGTAAGAATACAGCTCGCCAGAGTGTCTACTGCCTTAGAATAAGCCAGGACATTGAGCAGATGAACTGCGAGGTCTGCCAGCGCCATCAGCGGGCTAACCAGCGAGAGCCACTGCTTGGCAGAGAACTACCAACACTACCTTGGGAGAAAGTGGCAGTATTTTTCCACCACAATGGTGCGACTTATTTGTTTTTAATGAACTACTATTCTAAATTTGTGGAGGTCAAGAAAATGTCGACAGCATCAGCCTCATCTGTCATCAGTGCTCAAAGATATCTATGCGCGCTTTGGCACGCCTTCGGGAGTCGTGAACGATCAAGGCCCTCCACTTGATTTGGCTGAGTTGTGAAACTTCAACAAGGAATGGGATATCGTCCACAAGCCAACATCACCTCTTATTTTCCTCGTTCAAACGGGCAAGTTTAAACCATCAAGCTGTCTAAATCATCAAACTGTCTAACCATCAAAGCAACAACGACAAAAGCGTTGTTTGAAGGCAAGGAACTCGCAGTGGTGCTGATGAACCACAGAGCAACAACAGTAAATGACCTTCTTTCCCCAGTAGAGATGCTTATGGCAAGAAGGATAAGAACGCTTATACCAGCCCATCCCAGTACTTTGTAACAGCACTACCCACATATGTTGCTCCAAAGAAAGCTTCAGACAAGACAGGCAAGCACAGCATAAGCACGTCAACCAGCATGCTCGACACCTGCCTCCTTTAAGCAAGAATATGCCAGTGTGATTTCGGCATGCAAACAAATAGGAGAAAGCAGTCGTAACACAGGTAGGCCCAGAGCCACGGAGTTATACTGTCAAAGCAGCCAATGGTCAAGCGTACATGCGCAACCGACTCCACCTACGAATGCGACGCTACTTAAGGGACCACCAGGCAACGCCTGAAGACTACTATCCTATACTCAGAGAACAAAAAATGAGCCGCGATCATTTCCCACACCTATGAGCTCTGCCTGACCGTCGCTCAGACCCGAGAACTGTGCCACCGCAAGCACTCCCGAAGAAGACATGCACGCCCAGGAAGGCCAGTGAGAATTCCTTCAAGATTCCTTATGTGATCAAATGTCGTTTTCTTGTTGTTTTTATCAGTTCTTGTGTTATGTAATCACAAGCGCCTCCTAAACATCTCTTCACTGCTACTGAACAAATGTGACTCGCAGCGTGGAGCAGGCCAGGACAGAGCGCACAACATGGCGTTCGTTGTCTCTCTCGTCGTTCTCGTCTCATATTTAAAGTCGCTAGCTGTCCAGATTTTGTACAACCATTTCTTCCGACGCGTACGCGGCGTCTAAACTTGAGACCTTTCATTAACTCACAGCCAGTAGCCGGATGCCCATATGTGTTCCAAGTATACTCGCCCACAGTCAACGTCAGATAAGCTGCAACACATGGGACACTCCAGCGAAAAGTGTGGGCCCCAACCTTGTTCGATTTAGCTTACTTTGTGATGTACAACAGCGTACGATTTAGGAAGCATGTTTTTTCTTTTGTTGAGATAAGCATATAGCAGGAATACGTCCACGCTGAAAAAAAGCACTTCTGCGGTGTCTCCAGCTTCTAGTATTTGATTAACAATAGCTGTCATGTTTAGATGCCCCGTCCACCGTCGGCAGATGTGGCTAATGATATACAGGCTGCTCAGCATACTGATTAAGGTCCTTCGAGTGCACGCAGCAGTGACATGTATGACTATGCTCTAACTGCCCGCAATTTAAAACAGAATAATAACAATAATGAAATAAATACTTATCATTAGGTGGGTTCGAATCAAGAACCCCAAGGTATATACGATACGGGACACAAACAGCTATACTACATAACCGCATTCTTTTACAAATAAAAATAATGTAAGCCCGTTAGTTATGAGTAATCTAACAAATAAAATTATCTGCTACGTCACAGCCGGACTATTAATCATACGGACTGCTGCATACAATGAAGCTTGGATGCCCGGGGCCTCCAACAGTAACTAGAGCTGTCGTGATTGACTTCGTTAATAACGCACAACAGACCGGAATAAAAGGCATTCCACTAAGCTAAAGCGCCCTCAGGAACGTCTTGGCATGCACTGTGTTATACATGCGAAGATGGCATGAGAGTCCACAATCGTGCGAATGAAAATCCTCTGTAGAGGTTCAAAAACGACACCTGCCACGGGTCTTTGGTGGTGACGCAGGGCCGCCGTGAAAAGAATCTTATATATAGACGACCTGAGGCCTGGTATAGGTTGGAGTGTACGTGATTGTTTGGGTGTGACGCTTATACACAACGAATGCACCGTCAAACACCACATGAAGCACTGTCGGTGTACAGTTCAATCAAGCGGCTTCCGACAGCTGAGGACATCATAGCTATAGGGACGCCAGATAAGATCTAAATCAAACACGTTTTTTCTAACTCTTCCATACGTTTCCGTGTGGCTTGGAGAACATCATCTAACGCACTCGCGCATGGGCGGTACGTCATATCTTACGTTCCACTTTGCATAGCATTAATTTATGCACGATTGAACCAGTAACTCGTATTGCATGAGCAAGCCATCAAAAAGCCTCAGGTCGATAGGGAGCGAAATGCAATAACGCTCGTGTGCTTAGATTTAGGTGCACGTAAAAGAACCCAAGGCGACAGAAGTTAATCTGGAGTCCTCCGCTAAGGCGTGCCTCATTGTCATATCGTGGTGTTGGCGACAGAACCTCACAAATCATTAAGAAGGCTTCAGGATTCAAATCTTAATTGGCTTCGAGAGAACATTCGGGTTCAACCTCCCTTATGACCAAAAGAGAACTGGTGCTTTGCAGTCCATCATATCCCTAAGATTCTATACGCCAGCACCAGAGCTCGAAAGAGCCAAGCTCTTTGATTTCATACTCCCACAGGTTTCGACGTTTAGCACACATGCATCACCACAGGAAAAGCTATGGACGTCAGCTAGATGTTCGCAGGCGTAGCATTGGCAGATTCAAACTTATCATGGGATGCCTACTGCAAGGACGGTAGGCATCCCTTTTATTAATCTGACATCCGCAAGCTCGCGTTTCTAACATTTGTACGTCCGCAGCTTGAATTCGCGTCTCCCATATGGTCTCCTTATCAAGAATACTTAATCCGCATGTTAGAAGCTGTCCAAAATCGAGCTAGTCGATTTATCTCCCGCGATTACAACTATCAGTCAAGCATAACGCAAATAAAAATCAACCTTTCCCTTCAATCGCTAAATAATCGACGTGACATGGCACTCTTGTCCTTGCTGCATAGATATGTTTACCAAAAAAAGCCATCAAACTTGCCATTGGTACGCGCGTCCTGCACATCACGACGTCTTCACAACAAATTAAGCTACAATCGCATCTATCGAAACACTCACGCATTTAATTTCTCGGCTTTGCCACGAGGTATTCGCTTATGGAACTCGCTTTCAAACGATACTGTTGCGCAAGCAGATAAGGATAAATTTAGGCAACTCTTGGCCCTACAGTATTCATCGTAACAAATATTCACAATCATCACATTGTACATCGAGCCGTATCGTGTCATGGGTTTTTTTTTCCTTTTTTGTGAAGAATGTACCAAACTCTGTGCTACGCATTTCTTTTGCATTTTACTGGAAGTTTCTCGGTATCTAGGTTGCATTTCTCTTAATTTTAGCATTGCTTCGGTTACAATCCTTTCTAGTTTGCCTGTTTCTATGAGTGCACAAGTGATGTATTTTTTTTTTTGACACGACTTCCGTGCCGCTCTTATTGCAATAATGAATGTTATTTTTCATATCTATCGCTGAGTTTTGCTTTCTTAGTATTGTTCTGTTAGTTCATAGTTGGTGTCCTATATTTTTATTTTTTCTGAATATTTTTTTCGTATTATTAAGGTTTTAGTAAGTAGTTAGTGTTATTCTTAATATTATTTTGCCATGTAAGTCAATTTGTTTAATCGTCTCGCAGATACGTTACTGTTGCAGTGCTCATACTCATGGATCGCTTTCTTCTACATTTCTTTTTGTGATGCTCCCCGTACTCAATGCTCCCCGTCAAGCCTGTAAGGTACTTGTAAATAAAAAATAAAATAAATAAAAGTGTCCATGTACTACGCCATAAGTCATCATATTGAGACGTATCGAAATGCCCACTACGCGTCTTTGTCTTCTGCAGTCTTTGAACATCAACCTTTAGCTATTCTGCCCATAATATACTATCCTTCACTGAAATTTGTTTTGGGCCTTCACTGAAATTTTATTTTGGGCCTTCAACATATAGAAAGAAGCGTTGCCCTACTTCGTGATTTACGTGAAATATCGGATGTTCTTCCCCTGTCGTCATAATATTAGTCTTACTTATTTTTACAAAAATACCAGCCTTCTTGTTTATTTGTTTTTCCTTTCACCTTGAGAATGCAAGTATTGAAGTAATTTATTCTTTCTGACCGTATACGGTCAGTTCTGTATATCGTCTGCATACCGTATGTCGGTTACCTTTCTTTCTACAATTTTCACTGAAATAACGATTTCTGGGCACATGTTCAGCGTGTAAAGTAAATAAATATGGCGAATAAGTACCACCATGCCTGACACCCATTTCAAGCTCAGACCAATACATGCTCCGACATTGCATTGGTGTATACTGTGTAGAGGTTTCAGTAGAATTATGAGGTACCTATATATTACCATTTCACAGGTGTCCAGCTTGGAGAGATCGATTGAATTAAAATATTTTCTACAGTCAATGAAGGTAAATTCTTTGCAAATTTCTGTCAAGCATATCATATTTAAGACATTTTCGTTAGTACCACAGATTGTGAATTAACCCTGTTTCTTTCATCGCCATCACGCACATGGTTTTATACTTTGTCTGCAATAACTTGGGAAATAGTTTACTGATAACATATCAAGATGCTGATGGGAGAATTTTATCGTTCAAAATTCCCCTACAACTCTTCTTTCTCTTGCTGCGCAATATAAACAGATCTCTTCGACTCGAAGAGATCTGTTTATATTAATATATATTTATATTATATTATATAATATACGGTAGATTCGCTATTACGGCCGTCTTTCACGTCTGTTGAGTGACGGCTTTGTTTATCCAGATCGCGGAGGCCGACATATCAATTGAGGTAAAATGCTACGGCCCTTGTGCTTAGATTTCGGAAACACGTTAAAAAAACCCATGGAGGTGGTTGAAATTTTTGAAGCCTTCCACTATACAGCATCTCTCATAATCATATCGTGGTTTTTGGAAGTAGGCCCTGACAATTTATTATTTATTATATTATTATTATTATTATTATTATTATTATTATTATTATTATTTATTATTATTATTATTATTTGTTTTTGTTGTTGATCCCAGTCCAATTTCCTTAATGATTATAATGAGGATATTGTCTGGACCCCTTTCCTTTACCTGCAAGCGATTACAGTAGATCACATAGAACTTCATCCTGTAAACCTGTTGGCTATATATTACAGCAGGCTGTTATGGTCGAGGTTTGCCGCGTGTCGTAGATAGAAAATATCGTCCTGAACCCGGCACGCGCTCCTCCTCATCCTCTTCTTCATCTTCCTCCTCCTGCTTCGCCCCCAGAACACATGCGCCGATTTGTCCGGCGTGGGGTGCAATAGCTCTGATGGGCAAGAGAATGAGTATAGAGAGAGAAAAAAGTGAAAGAAGGAAAGAAATACAAAAAAAAAGAAATTCTTAGCGAAAAAAATTTCTTGTCGAGGCTAGACGCCAACTCGCGTGCCCGATCCAATGATAAGCGTCCTAACCACTCGTGTGATTTCACTATCTTTGCGCGACTTGGTGCAGCTACGCTAATTTTTATCTCATAGCCGATGCAAGGTTCTTCCTTCGTTTAACCTTTCCTATATAGGCTACAATGTGCGACATAATATGTTAATCCAAATAAGTTTCCTATAATCCCTTTGGTTCAATTAACAGAGGAGCTCCTATATAGGTTTGAACTGTTCGTGAGAGCAGACGCCAACTAAAACGTGGAGGACGCTTAGCTCGCCTTCAAGAATGGTATGCGATGCTGTATGGTCGGGGCCCCGCGTGCATAGCCTCCTCATTCGCTTGCCATGCTTCGATTCTCGATGGAAAACTTCAACTTGCCGCGAGGAACATCCGTACGCGTAACATTGGCAGTTTTAAACTTAGCTTGGAACGCCTACTGCAAGTAAAGTTGCGAAGCGTCCATCCACTACACCATAAGTCATCATATTGAGACGCATCGAGATACCCACTACGCGTCCGTAAGGCAGTATACGCGCACTTACGCAGCTGCACACTTTGTTGATGGTGTGGCTGATGATGATCAATTATGTTTGAGGGCTTTGTGATGGGCGGGCCTTTGAACCACCTGCTCGTTTCGCAGTTCACGTGCATGGTGCGACGCCTGGCGCAGTTCTACGCTTCTGCCACGCAATATTACATCTGTTAACGTGGCTCCCCGCACTACATGACGCCTGTACGTGCCCCTGGTCTATAGTGGTTATGGCTCTCGACTGCTGATCCGAAGGTCGCGGGATCGAATCCCGCCTGCGGCGGCAGCATTTTCGATGGAAGCGAAAATGTTTGAGGCCCGTGTACTTAGATTTAGGTGCACCTTAAAGAACCCAGGTGGTCGAAACTTCCGGAGCCCTCCACTACGGCCTCTCTTATAATCATATTGTGGTTTTGGGACGTTAAACCCCAGACATTATATGTACGTATAAGGTTTTTTACCGAAGCAGTTTCAAGCACTGGCGTAGCTGTGGTAGAACGCCTGACTGCCACGCAGAATGTCTAGAATCGATTCCGGCTCGATCCCCCGAGTTTTAGTATATGCATCCATGGCGATTTTTGGCTCACGGTCAACGCCGCCGACACTAACACCAAACTTCTGCGACACTTCGGGATCTTCGACGCTATGGCGTTGAAATGATGCTGGGCGTATTGTTAGCGAAGGTGGCTGACCAATCCTGAGCAGCACTTACAAGCGAACGACATTTTGAATGGGGCCGCTGAGCCTTTGTGTGTAAAGCCATATACGGTAGCGTTCGCAAGAGAAACGTCCAGCCAACCCTAGCGGAGACCCGTCCATTGCAAAGAAGACAACGAATGAAAACCTCGGCGAGTTCAGACTGTGTTCTTCGCAAGACCCAGGAATACACACGTATGGGCAATCCTTTTTTGTGAGGGCCATACGTGCGTCCTTTTGCATGAATATATCGCCCTGCGAGAAATTAATAACAGCTAGGAAACCACGACCTCGTGCACCAGTAAAACCAGTGAGACAAGGAGAGAAGGATAAATAAATTGCAGGAGTATTACTAGGACTGAGATTTGCTAACCCTGAATTGAGGGAAGAGGAAAGCGACCAGGAATGTCTAGAGAATGAGAGGAAGTATTTGTCTTGTCGTTGGAGTTTTACGTCCCAAACAACAATATAATTATGAGAAACGGCGTCGTGGAGGGCTCCGGAAATTTCGACCAATTGTGGTCCATTTAACATGCATCTTAATGTAAGCCCACGGACCTGTAGCATTTTGCTTCCATCTAAATGCGGTCGCCGCGGCCAGGATGGAGAGGAAGTCAAGAGTTGATGGACGTATGCACTGACGTCATCGACGTGTAATGGAAAATATCAGCGGCGCGTCCAAATGGCTGCCGAATGCCTCTGGCATTAAAATTGCAGCCTCGCTTTTGCGGCCTTTTGTAGTTATGATATGCAGGGGGAAACACCCAAGATTTGATTCTACGGGAACTGGTGAAATGATAAACACTACACCCAAATGCAGTGGTGCTAGAAATGAATCTATAATGTGGTTTAAAGCAGGTTCATTTCAAGTTAAGTAGGCCAGACATTTTTACAAAATATTTACCACACAAACGTTCGCTGAGTACAACCTCGAAGCCCAGGAACGAGCGGGTGGGACACGTTGGGCCGCCAGACAGAATGCGATGCGAGAGGAAAATGGCGGGAAGTTTCCCGCCGTGCGCTAAGCCTCACCGCGCAAGCACAGCATACAGGAAGTACGCGTGCGGCAGCAAACCAGGCAGCTTTCCTCGGTGCTTTGACCACGGAAAGTAGGATGGTCAAGGCGGCGCACCTACCGGGATTTTGAAAAGGTGCACAACATCTTGCACACGGAGCATGCATTTATAAAGCACAGGAGCAGACCGCCGTTTTCGCGCCTAAATTCGATTGCACGTCGCACGCAAAGGGTCCTGCTTTACTCGGAGTACCAGATTTTCAAGCTGCAAAACTTGTATGGGGCGCTCATTAGCAGGTATAACTGATCGGATGGGACCTGGTATCCTGCACGACCTTAGGCAGGCAAATATGAAGCACTTGGAACATTTGGGCGAGGGCACACGAAGCTAGAACACGGGGAAAACAGCTAAAAATATGAAAATGAAAATAGGGAAATGAAACAAAGCAGAAGCCGAGGCGCGTAAGGGGAGAACTCACGTCTAGAGACGGCCGATCGGGCTTGGGCCCCGGGGGCTCTGGCGCCACGCGGTCTGCCGCTGCAGCACAGCACCGGCACCGCACACAGCACCTCTTCGCACTCTGCACTGCACTCCACGCAGCAGCCGCAGAGGGCTGCACGCACGAAGGGGGGCGGAGGCGGGTTCGCAACCGGCCAGACTGCTACGGCGGCGGCTGCACTGCAGCAGCAGTGCAGACGTGCGTATGTCTGTGCGTGCAGTGGACGCGAGCACAGCACAGCAAAAAGAAGGAACGGGCTCCGCCGGCTTGTTTTGCTAGCAGCATAAACGGCGGCTGGCTGTTAAAAGCCCGCCAGACAGGACAGTCCCACTTCGCCACTACGCAGAGGGGAGGGAGGAACCGCCGATGATGACGACGCGCCGGCGGCGGCGGTCGAGCCAGCCAGACCTACGCGGCCATGGCCGCTCCTGCTGCAGCAGTCGCCGCCGCCTTCCGAAGCTCCGCCGGAGGTGACGCGTTGCTTTTTTTTTTTCCTTCCCGCGCGCGCTCTGCACACGATGCACTGCTGCACAATGCGACGAGTGACGACAGCGCGCACACCTCCCTCACCGACGTTCGCGACGATGCCGTAGAAAAAGTTCCTGCCAGGCGCGGAAGACACTCCCCAGAGCGCCGTCTCTTCTCTCGTTCTTTTTTTTTGCGCTCTTTTCTTACAGTCACCTTCTAAAACGCGGATACGAAAGCAGTAACAAGTTTTCGTAAGGACGCCCGTGTTCTCTCTTCGATAAACCAGACAGTGAATATGCGGACGGAATACCTAATTTGCAAGACAATTTGCATGTTTCGCGCGCTCTACGGCATAGAACAAGTTCGAGCCTTCGGCGTATCTCTCGACAGGGCGCCAATAGGGACGACATCTCTCCAAGCTGCGCAGCTGGATCTCGAATGCCCAAGTGATTTCTACTGAGGTCCCTTAACAAGACACACTCCGCATCTCTACATTCAGTTAGTCACGATACGTGGAATGCATATGCATACTTATCCACAACGATGATTACAACTCTACAGTCGATATTCGTGCTGGAACCGCCCAGAAGCGGTGTCGAAATACAAAAACCAAATCACGCGGCTGCGCAGTGTGAGATGTTCTACACAGTGATCACTCACGACATGCTCCACGGAAGCCCGCACAGCTGGATTCGGGTGCCCGAAAGACTCCCGGTGAGATGCGATAAGACACAGCGTGTCTACGTGTATTCAGATAAACGATATCTGATTGCCGATATATATGCATATCTGTGTGGTCCCCGAGGGAAGTTGCGTGACAGTGATCACGCACCTATATGAATAGCTGCGTGACGTCTGCAGTCGCTAAGCGTGAGATCCGCTAACATGACCGGCCAGCATTACCTTAAGAGTCTCATCGGATTAATACCGACGTCTCAACAAATGGCAGTGCTTCGTCAGGACACGTGACTTCATCAGTAGCAAGGGAGGCGATTCAAAGCTAATTCTCGTGTATCCAGTGACGAGCAAGTTTAGCGTGAATACTGGCAAACGTTCAGGAAAATAAAGGTAAGGGAAATGGGTTAGGCTGTGAACCAGATATACACAATTGTAAAGGAGGAACAAGCTCCTCACGTAAGTTCCTTCAAAACACGCATTCGTATATCACCCACCTTGATTCAGCAACACATGGGTTCGAGCTAGAGTTGGTACTCCATAATCCACAATCGTTAAGCGCAAAAAAAACTTTTCACGAGGACGTCATACATAGAAACGAACAGCGCCTGTCGAAAATTTTTCGCGCCTAACTCTCGTGGATACCGCAAAATCTTTTGACCAAAAGGTTATCTTGCAATGCGCATGTTCACAGAAACGGAATGACCAAAACGAGGACCATGAAGCTTATGCTGTCTAACCTTATCGGACAATGGTCTTCATCTCAATGAAAAGACCGAAAGTTATTGGTCTGGACTTTGCAAGCTCAATACAAACCACGTGGGAATCCATGTGGTTCCCATTAGGAAACACATACTTGAGTAACCTTTCCGCTTGCCACAGCTATCAGAAAGAAGAACGAAAACAGAGCTATATATATCTTTAGCGAAGCCAAGCGCACACCAACGGTAAGACGCCGTTCTATGCAAGTTTGACGTTCAAAGAAGCGAATGAGTCACAAAGAACGATTGGTATGCATGAAAATCTACCGTTCGATCCTTCTTCACAATACCAACACATGACGCTGAAATCACAAATACATCCCAGAAACGGGCGACCTCATTGTGAAGTTGAAATGACTGAATGAGTAACTTTAGTTCTCACACGTTATGTAATAACACGTTATATTAAAATGTTATAAGGCGCATATTTTTCTCAACAGCTGTGCTCCTTGTATGTAGACGCAGACTTCTGTGATAAGCAAATATAGTACGCAGGCACGGTGACTGTAGGAAGCTGTGTTTAATTGTTATTTTCTTACTGCATA